>NC_058403.1:47999421-48039974 GCF_002201575.2 Neomonachus schauinslandi | reverse complement strand
CTATTTTTGTGTGTGGTGTAAGGAAATGGTCCAGTTTCATTCTTCTGTGAATTGTGCAAGACTGTTGAATCACAGATCTGTACCTCTGAAACAAATAATACAATATATGTTTTAAAAAAGAAGAAGAAGATAGCAGGAGGGGAAGAATGAAGGGGGGAAAATCAGAGGGGGAGACAAACCATGAGAGATGATGAACTCTGAAAAACAATCTGAGGGTTCTAGAGGGGAGGGGGTGGGAGGATGGGTTAGCCTGGTGATGGGTATTAAAGAGGGCATGTTCTGCATGGAGCACTGGGTGTTATACATAAACAATGAATCATGGAACACTACATCAAAAACTAATGATGTAATGTATGGTGATTAACATAACAATAAAAATTAAAAAAAACAAAAGAACTCAGATCAATACTGGAGCAAGTCCCTCTGCAGCTTTGCAGCATTCAGGTATCTGAAAACATCTACCTTCATGCTAAGGAATGCAAGAATTTTCTCACCCCTGTCAAATACCTCAGCCCTGTATTGTTGCTAATCCCTTACGCTACTTAAAGCAGTGTGTATAGTAATTAAAATCAGAGTGTTCTAAGTAGGTGATGTTCTAAAAACTGTCATAGAGCCAAAAACCTAAGTTTTGTTTTCATCTCAGCACTTTCTGTGGTAAAATGCAGCTTTTGGTTGCATCATTAATTTTCTTGAAAATGGTGTGCATTCAGAACTTCCTAGAGTGATAAGTCATCTCCTCACCACATTCCAGCACACTCGGGTGGTTCACATGACTTTTCTGATGGGCTTCAGGATCCCAAGAATCTTATACTGAACAGATCAGAAGAGAGTTAGCTTCCTTTCTGGTAGAGTAAATAATATTAAACCAGAAATGTAAATATCCCCTTTTGATCTTTAATAAAGGTTTATTTTATATTAATTTCTGGTGATACTTAATCAGAAGTAGATTGAAATGTTACAGTTTTTAGTTGTTTACACTGTTGAGCATTTAATGACCTATAAAGAAACACTTGAGAAATTAGCAGCCAAAACAATCTAACAATCCTTTGGTAATCTTATAAAGTGAGTGATTTCAGCTTTTAATTTGCCTTTTTACAAATAAGTTGTTCAGGTACTACTATTATGTGTTCTATTTAATACTGAAAGACTTGCTACCATGGTGGTTTGTTTTGTTTTGGTGATGGATAGCCATAGAAACATTCTCTATGAGGCAACCTCTTGAAAAGCATTCTGTTCAACTGATTCTTTTGTATCTTCACCTTCAGTTAAGTCTGTCAATAGTCTCTTCATTCTCAAAAGAAAACCACTGCCACCACCACAACAAAAAAAGTTAGGGGAACCTTCCTTTTTTTCCTGAGATGTTGTTTATAAGTCTCTCCTTCCCTTTAGCTTCAAACTCTTTCAAATACTTACAACCTCCATTCCCCCTCATTCCCGAATCACTACTAATTCCTGGTAATCTGACTTTTGCCCTCTATTACTTTATTACACTATAGTATGAAACTAGACTGTCAGAGGTCATTATCTGATCATATAGTAACAAACCAAATGCTCTTTCCACTCTAAAACTCTGTAACATTTAATACAACAGATCATCTTTTCTTGAAAGTCTCCTCCTCTGTTGTCATTTATAACACAACACTCTTTCAGTGTTCCTCCTATATCTGCAACCCAGTATTCTCGGCCCACTTAATCAGGCTCCTTTTTCTGCCTTTGGTCCCTAAATGCAGGCTTACCCCAAGGATAAACCTTTGGAGTTCTTGCCTGTTCTTGCTTATACTCCCATAACGTTCTCAATCAATATCATGGCTTCATCTCTGACTTCTAGAAATACGGCTCCTGACTCTGCAGCCCTCCAGTCTCTGCTACATTTAGGCTCAGCATTTCCAATTGATATGGGAGACATCTCCACCTAAATTTCCCTATAAAACACCTCACACTAATTATGTCAATGACTACATTTAAGACCCTTATTTCCAAATTTATCCCCTTCTGTATTCTGCAGTTTAATTTATAACATACTTAGCTACCCAGTTACCCAGGATCAAAGCCTCCTTACTCTCTTTGACTCTGATGTCACCCTTGCAACCTGACAATCGATGGCTCATTTCAGCTGATCAGATCTAGTCTTCTATTTAAAACTGCCCTCTCCTCTTCATTCCCACTGCTACTACACTGCTCTCATTACTTCTACATAGACTAGGGTAATCCACTCATTCTTCAGTTTCTCCCTTTCTACAAAGCATAGTCCTATTTACGCTAGTCTAATCTGAAGTACAGCTCTGATCAAATAACTCCTCTTGCAAATGCTTTTGATTACCAAAAAGTCTTAATTTCTTAGTGTATAAAATATCGCAACTATCTTTCTACCTTTATTTCTAAAAACATAAAGGCCTAAACCCAATTAAAATACTCTTGTTCTCAAAAAATCAGTGCTTCCCTATCTCAGGCCCCTAGTTAGTTTACACCATTTCTTTTCTCTGAAATGTCCGTCCCATGCCTCAATCCTATCCTTTCTTCAAAACCAGGTAAAATTCACCTTCTTAAATAAATTTTCCTGTTATCTCCAAACATGGAAGTATGTTATCAACACTTTTAATCCCATAATTCTTTATGTATTTTTTATATTTTACATTGTTTTGCTGCTATTTTATATATCCCATCTCCCTTAGTAGTCTTTAAACTTCTTAACATTTTAAGTACCATTGCATTCTTCATGATGCCTATAAAGTAAATGATAAGACTAATCAATTAGTACATAATGCCAAATTAATCTATCAGTCAACTCACCAAATTTCAATGCTTTATGAAGTGAAAATATGATGTGTACAATGGATTCTTTACTCTCTAAAATAACTACAATGCAAGAGAATATATAATCAATGTTATATGGTCAAAGAGATAATCGTTGGTCTAAGTCAGTCTTAGAATGGCTATGATTGGGGGATCTTCTTGAAATATTTGGTGTTTGAGATAGACTTGAAAGAATAGGTAGGATTTTGTAAGCAAATATGCAGAGAATACATTTCATGTTCAATGTAAACAAAGGTATAGAGAAGCAAGAGAGTATGAAGTATTCAGAGAATAATGAGTAGAATAGTTTATCCAAAGGAGAGAGTTCATGTGAGGGATATTGACAGATACAGCTGGAAGTGTAGATTAGGGTTAAATTATGTATTCTTTGTCCCACTGGTGGGTGGGGTTGGTGGCAACTGCCAGGGAACAATGAACACTGGGCCTTGCCAACATCAAAATTATCAGGCACTCACTTGGCCATGATGACTATAGGACTTTTCCCACTTCTCTACAGTACTATGGCAACTGTCGGTTGTAGATTTTCTTTGTTTCCAGTTTATTCATCAATGTGTTTATTCAAACATTCATTAAAAAGGCTTACTATATTCCAAACAGTGTGTAAGACCCTAAGGATTCCAAGATGATTAGCCATGCTTCTAACCCCAGGAGCTTCACATTTCAGTAAAATGCCAGCTTTAAGTTTTTTCCTGGCTAAAACTGTTATTAAACATGAAGTCTTATTTTGGGTACAATCTAAATGTGTTTTGTGATTCATCTGTTTTGTTTTGTTTTGCTTTGGTTGCTTATTGGGCTTGCCAATTAATATACATTATTTTATAAAAGAGAAGAGAACTGGTCATTTTTATTTTTAACAAGAGTACATCAAAAAAGACTTTCTCCCATAGAAAGATCTTTATGAATCAGGTATTCACTTACCATCTGTTCCATGAAGGGAAATACTAAAATTCCCTTACCTAGAGTTTTATTCTTCAATTTGTGGCTAGAGTAGTGCCCTGAAACAGTCAGACTTTATTTAACCTAAAAATCCTCCCAGTTTTGGAGGCAGCAGTGCTGTTTAGAATTTTTTTCTCAACACACTTACAGTAAATGATAAATGAGATACCCCCCTCAAAACTTCTAGCCTAACCCACAAACTATGAAGTAATGCTCCAAATTATTTTTTGTCCTGCCGGGGAAGAGGAACAAGAATGGATAAGGGATTTTCTCTCTTGGATTCTTTGTAACCTCAAAGCTTAAGACATTAATTAGACCAGTCTCACTTGAAACTGCTGACAGTACTCTTTTCATGCCCATCAGCTTCCTCTTTCCCTTCATCATTTCCTCTTTAGAAGTTGTTTCCTATTAGTGTCAATACTTTCTTTCATATAATAGTTACATTTTTAAAAGCCAGCAGATAAGCCTGCCCAAAGAGCTGACATAGCTATCAAGTGGAAAATCAAATGTAGCAGCATTGTAGCACGGGAAGTTTCATATTCAATAGCTTCTTTCCCCCTAAAAGAACAAATAAATATTTTCTCAACAGCAGCCTCGTTGGTTCCAATGACTGCTGAGAGGGAGGTATTTAATGGGGTAACTTTATATACAGGTCCAGGTTCTGGATCCTACTGGATTATTCAGGTGGCACAAGGTAATTCTTTGGGAAATAGAGTCAGCAAGCAGACTGGAATACTAATCATTAGGGAAATACAGATCAAAATCACTATGAGCTATCACCTCACATCTGTTAGAATGGCTAGCATCACTAAGATCAGAAACAGTAAATGTAGGTGAGGATGTGCAGAAAGGGCAATCCTTGCACTGTTGTTGAGAACGTCCACTGGTGGGGCGATATGAGGAACAGTATAGAGTTTCTTCAGAAAATTAAAAATAGAAATCCCAGAGATCCAGTAACTCCTCTCCTGGGTATTTACTCAAAGAAAATGAAAACATTAATCTAAAATGATATATGCACCCCTATGTTTACTGCCTTACTATCTACAATGGTCAAGATATGGAAGCAACTCAAGTGTCCACTGATAGATGAATGGATAAAGAAGATGTGGGGTATATGTACACACACACACACACACCATTATATATATATATATTCCAATATAATGGAATATTATTCAGCTATTAAAAAGAATGAGATCTTGCCATTTGCAACAACATGGATGAACGTAGAGGATATTAATGTTAAGTGAAATAAGTCAGACAAAGAAGGACAAACACCATATGATTTCACTTATATATGGAATCTAAAAAACAAAACAAAAAAGTAAACAAAAAGCAGAAATAGACCCACAAATACAGAGAACAAATTGGTGACTGCCAGAAGGTACAGAGATGGGGAAATGGGCAAAATGGGTGAAGGGGAGTATGAGATATAGGTGTCCAGTTGCAAAATGAATGTCACAGAGATAAAAGTACACCATAGGGAATATAGTCAATGGCTGTATGGTGACAGATGGCAGCTACATTTGTGGCAAGCATAGCATAATGTAAAGACTTGTTGAATCACTATATTGTACACCTGAAACTAATATAACATTGTGTGTCAACTATACTTCAATTAAAAAAAAAAAAGAAACAGCATAAAGGGTAAACATATTGGAAAATATATAAATTTTTTCAAAAAATTATTCATACATATATTTTTAAATCTCTTTAAAAGTCTATTGATTGTTAAAAATAGAAATAACAGGGGAGATTAGAAGAAAATGGCAGAGTAGGAGGCCTCTGACCTCACCTCCTCCCACACACATACACCAAAGCAAAACTACATGTAATGCAACTCACTCTAAAAACAACCTGAAGACTATCAGATATTCCACAGCTAGACATAAAGAGAAGACCACATCAAGAGAGTAAAATGGACAGAAACACAGTGGGGAACAAAACCCCCATTAAGGCAACCCACAAGCAGGAGGGGTATCACACGGGTGGAGGATCAAAAAGATTAAGCCCCATACCAGGCATCCTGACCCTGGGGATCTGCACCAGGAGGATAAGACTCTGTAACATCTGACTTTCAATATTAGCAGCCCTTAACTTCAGAATGTTGGAGAGCTACAGGAAACTGAATCTTCATGCTTCAAGGGCCAGCACACTATATAACTCAGCCCAAGACCCAACACAGAAGCAGTCCTCCTCAACCTTGCTCCCTGGACACTGCAGGAACCAGTTCTGACACCTTACATCTACCTTGCTAACACTACCTACCCCACCTCAGCATTCCCCTATAGATTCACCACATCTAACCAACCCACCCCATCAAGCACCCCTCCAAAGCAGCTCTCAACCCACCACACCCATTGAGCAGCTTCAGTAGGGATCAGTGCCCCCCAGCCCCCACAAAGCAACTACCACCCTAACACACCCAGTGGGTAGCCCTGGTCAGGACTGGTGCCCTTCCAAAGAGACTCCTGCCCCAGAGAAGGGCAAAGCTAACCCCACCCATCAGCATGTACACAATAGCTACTGTGGGGCCTCTCAGCCAGCCATGCCTGGTGTAAGCTCTACCCACCAGTGCACCTGCAGCAGTCACAGCTAGTCATTGCAGACAGCCAGGCTGAGGGCTAGTCCCACCCACCAGCATCCCACAGTAGTCATGGCCCAGCCACAAAAGAAGAGTGTAAGGAACCCACAAAAGAGATAACCCTGGACCACCTCATTCTGGTGGCCAAGAAGGCTTGTGCTACTGGGTACCACAAAATGCTTTCTATATAAGGCCACTAATTTCACAACCAGGAGACAAAGCTGACTTACATAATACATAGAAACAAACACAGAGAGTCAGACAAAATGAGAAGATAGAGGAATGCATTCCAAATGAAAGAATAAGCCAAAACCAGAGGAAAAAAGCTAAATGAAATAGAGACAAGCAATCTACCTGATAAAGAGTTTAAAATAATGGTCATAAAGATACTCACCGAACTTGAGTGAAAAGTGGTTAAACTCAGTAAGAACTTCAGCAGGGATAGAAAATATAAAAGAGAATCAGATCTGAAGAAAACAATAACTGAAATGAAAAATACACTAAAAGGAATCATCAGTAGAGTAAAGGAAGCAGAGGAAAAGATCAGTGATCTGGAAGACAGGGTAGTGGAAAGCAGTCCAGCGGTACCACAAAAAGAAAAAGGATTTTTTTAGGGGCACGTCAGAGGCTCAGTCAGTTAAGTGTCTGCCTTTGGCTCAGGTCATGATCTCAGAGTCCTCAGATCAAACTCCATGTTGGGATCCCCATTCAGTGAGGAGTCTGCTTTTCCTTCTCCTTCTGCCCTTCCCCTAGCTTGTTTTCTCTCTCCCTCTCTCTCTCTCTCCTTCTCTCTCTCTCTCTCAAATAAATAAATTAATTAAATCTTTAAAAAAAAAGAAAAAAGATTTTTTAAGAAATGAAGATAGTTTAAGAGACTTCTGCAACATCATCAAGCATAATAACATTTGCATTATAGAGGGTCCCAGAAGGAGAAGAGAGAGAGAGAGGAGCAGAAAATTTATTTGAAGAAATAATAGCTGAAAAATCTCCACCCTGAGAAAGGAAACAAACATCCAGGTCCAGGAAGCACAGAGAGCCCCAGTCAAGATGAACCAAAGGAGGTCCACACCAAGACACATAATAATTGCTAAGTGAAATAAGTCAATCAGAGAAAGACAATTATCATATGGTTTCACTCATGTGGAATATAAGAAATAATGCAGAGGATCATAGGGGAAGGGAGGGAAAACTGAATGGAAAGAAATCAGAGAGGGAGACAAACCATGAGAGACATTTGACTCTGGGAAACAAAGTGAGGGTTGTGGAAAGAGAGGTGGGTGGGGGGATGGGATAACTGGGTGATGGGCATTAAGGAGGGCAAGTGATGTGATGAGCACTGGGTGTTATATACAATGAATCACTGAATGCTACATCAAAAACTAATGATGTATATATGTTGGCTAATTGAATCTACATTTAAAAAAGAAAAAGAAAATAACAAAAATTAAAGATAGAGGGTCTTAAAAGCAGCAAGAAAGAAGCAAATAGTTAGGTACAAAGGAAATCCCATAAGGCTATCACCTGATTTTTCAGCAAAAACTTTGCAAGTCAGAAGGCAGTGCATGATATATTCAAAGTGCTTAAAGGAAAAACCTACAACAAAGAAAGAATACTCTACCCAGCAAGGTTATTATTCAGAACTGAAGGAGAGCTAAAGAGTTTCTCAAACAAAAGTTAAAGGAGCTCATCATTGCTAAACTGTCCTTACAAGAAATGGTAAAGGGACTTCTTTAAGTAGAGAAGAAAAGGCCATAACTAAAAGAATATGGAAAAAAAAAATTTCACTGGTAAAAGCGAAAATACAGTAAAGGTAGTAGATCATTTATAAAGCTAATGTAAAGGTTAAAAGACAAAAATAGTAAAAATAAATTATATCTAAAAAATTAAAGGATATACAAAATTTAAAAATGTAAAATATGATACAATATATGCAAAATGTGCAGAGGGGAGTAATGTAGTACTTTTAAGAATGTTTGAACTTAAGCAACTATCAATTTAATATAGACTTCTATGTACATAAAATGTTATATATGAACCTCATGGTAACCAAAAACCTGTAATAAAAATAAACTGAAATGAATCCAAACATAACAATAAAAAAAATAAAATAAAATCACAAGGGAAAAGAGCAAGAAAAGAAAGGAATAGATAATAACTACAAAAACAACCAGAAACAATTTATAAAATGGCAATAAGTACATACCTATCAACAATTACTTTAAATGTAAATAGACTAAGTACTCAAATCAAAAGACATAGGGTGACTGAATGGATTTTAAAACATGACCCAGGTATATGCTGCCTACAAGAGATTCACCTCAGAACTAAAAACACATACAGATTGAAAGTAAAGGGATGAACAAAGATATTCCCTGTAAATAGACAAGGGAGTGGAGGGGAGTCAGGGTAGTAATACTTATATCAGACAAAAAAGGCTTAAAATAAAGACTATAATGAGAAACAAAAAGGACATTACATAATAACAAAGGGATCAATCCAATAAGAGCACATAACAATTGTAAATATCTATGTACCCAATGTAGGAACACCTAAAGATATAAAGCAAATATAAACAAACATAAAGAAGAAATTCACAGTAATTTGATAATAGTGGAGACTTTAATTCCCCACTCACATAAATGGGTAGAACATCCAGATGGAAAATCAATAAGAAAACAGGAACTATGAATGACATATTAAACCAGATGGACTTAACATATATATACTGCATATATGTACATCTGTATATATATGTACAGAACATTTCATCCAAAAACAACAGAAGACATATTCTTTTCAAGTGTACATGGAACATTCTCCAGAACGGATCACATATTAACCCACAAAACAAATCTAAATAAACTTAAGAAGATTGAAATCATCAGGAATGCCTGGGTGACTCAGTCATTAGGCATCTGCCTTTGGCTCAGATCATGATCCCAGGGTCCTGGGATCGAGCCCCACATCAGGCTCCCTGCTCAGCGGGAAGCCTGCTTCTCCCTCTCCCACTCCCCCTGCTTGTGTTCCTGCTCTCCCTATCTTTCTGTCAAATAAATAAATAGAATCTTTAAAAAACAAAAGATTGAAATCATCATATCAGCCATCTTTTCCAACCACACCAGTATGAAACTAGAAAATTACAAGAAAAAAATGGAAAAACACAAACACATGGAGGCTAAAAAACATGCTACTAGACAACCAATGGGTCAATGAAGAAACCAAAGAGGAAATCAAATACTACATGGAGACAAATAAAAATGGATACACAACAGTTCAAAATCTTTAGAACATAGCAAAAGCAGTCTAAGAGGGGTGTTTATAGTGATCCAGACCTACCTCAAGAAACAAGAAAAATCTGAAAGAAAAATCTAACCTTATACATAAAGGAACTGAAAAAAAGAAGAACAAAGAAAGCCCAAAATTAGTAGAAGGAAGGAAATAATAAAGATCAGAGTGAAAATAAATGAAATAGAGACTTAGAAAAAAGTCAATGAAACTAAGAGCTTGTTCGTTGAAAAAGGTAAACAAAATTGATAAATCTTTAGCCAGACTCATCAAGAAAAAAAGAGAAAGTACTCAAAAAAATAAAATCAGATATGAAAGAGAAGTTACAACCAACACCACAGAAATATAAAGTGTTATGAGGAACTACCATGAAAAATTTTATGCCAACAAATTGGAAAACCTAGTAGAAATGGATAAATTCCTAAAAACATACAATCTTCTGAGACCAAATCAGGAAAAAATAGAAAATCTGAACAGATTGATTACTAGCAACAAAATTGAATTAGTAATTTAAAATCTCCAACCAAAAATCCAGAACCAGATGGCTTCACAGGTGAATTCTACCAAATATTTAAAGAAGAGTTAATACCTATCCTTCTCAAACAATTCCAAAAAGTAGAAGAGAAAGAAATGCTTCCAAATTCATCCTACATTACCCTGTTACCAAAACCAAAGTTTCTACCAAAATAAAAAAATTTACAGACCAATATCCCTCATGGACACAGATGCAAAAATCCTCAACAAATATTAGCAAATTGAGTTAAAAAAAATACATTAAAAAGTCATTCATCATGATCAAGTGAGATTTATTCCAAGGATGCAAGGATGGTTCAATATATGCAAGTCAGTCAATGTGGTATACCACATTAACAAAACAAAGGATAAAAATCATATGATCATCTCAGTAGATGGAGAAAAGCATTTAACAAAATTCAACATCCATTCGTGATAAAAACTTTCAAAAAATTGGGTTTAGAGGGAACATACCTCAACCTAACAAAGGTCATATACAAAAAAACACAGATAACATAAT
This sequence comes from Neomonachus schauinslandi, assembly GCF_002201575.2. Lineage (NCBI taxonomy): Eukaryota > Metazoa > Chordata > Mammalia > Carnivora > Phocidae > Neomonachus > Neomonachus schauinslandi. The sequence continues at coordinate 48,029,322 of NC_058403.1, read as the reverse complement.
ACTCAATGCAGAAAAGCTGAAATCTTTTGCTCTAAGATGAAGAACATGACAAGAAGGTCCATTCTCACCACTTTTATTCAATAGAGTACTGGAAACTTCTGAGCCACAGCACTCAGACAAGGAAAAGAACTAAAAGGCATCAAAATTAATAAGGAAGAAGTAAAATTGTCACTATTTGCAGACAACATACTGTATATATAACACCCTAAAGAAAGACCACCAAAAAACCATTAGAACCAATAATTTAGTAAAGTAGCAAGATAAAAAATCAATATACAGAAATCTGTTGTGTTTTTATGCACTAATAATGAACTAGGAGAAAAAGAAATTAAGAAAATGATCCCATTTACAATTGCACCAAAAAAGAATAAAACACCTAGGGATAAATGTAACCAAGGAGGCGAAAGACTTGTACTCTAAAAACTGTAAGACATTGATGAAAGAAATTGAAAATGACACAAATAAATGGAAAAATATACCTTGCTCATGGATTGGAAGAATTACTATTGTTAAAATGTCCATACTACCCAAAGCAATCTATAGAGTCAATGAAATCCCTATCAAAATACTAAAAGTATTTTTAACAGAATTAGAACTAAAAATTCTAAAACTTATAAGGAACCACAAAAAAGCCCCAAATAGTCAATCCCAGTATTCAAACTATACCACAAATCTATAGTAATCAAACCAGTATGGTACTGGCACAAAAATAGACATATAGGTCAATGAAACAGGATAGAGAGCCCAGAAATAAATGTGAGACCTGAAACCATAAAACACCTTAAAGAAGTCATAGGCAGTAATTCACTTGGACATTCGTCTTGGAAATATTAAAACTTTGGGGACTACATCAAACTAAAAAGCTTTGTATAACAAAGGTGATGATCAATGAAATGAACAGGCAAACTACTGAATAGGAAAAGATATTTGCAAATTATGTATCTGATAAAATGTTAATACCCAAAACATAAAATATAACTCATACAACTTAAAACCAAAAACATAAATAATCCAGTTAAAAAATGGGCAGAGGACTTGAATAAACATTTTTCCAGAGAAGACATACAGATGGCCAAAAGACACATGAAAAGATCCTCAACATCACTAATCACCAGAGAAATGCAAATTAAAACCACAATGAGATATTATCTCACATCTGTCATAATGGCTAGTATTGAAAAGACAAGAAATAACAAGTGTTGGTAATGATGTGCAGAAATAGGAGCCTGTGTGCACTGTTGGTGGGAATGTAAATTGGTGCAGCCACTGTGGAAAACAGTATGAAGATTCCTCAAAAATTAAAAATAAAAGTACCATATAATCCAATAATTCCACTTCTGGGTATTTACCCAAAGAAAACAAAAATGGTAATTCAGAAAGATATAAGCATCCCCATTTTTTTGCAGCATTATTTACAGTAGCAAAGATATGGAAGCAACTCAGGTGTCCACTAATAGATGAATGTATAAAGATGATATATGTCGTGTATATATATCATAAAAAAATAAGACTATTTTTCGAACTCAGGCATAAAAATAAGAATGAGATCTTGCCATTTGTGACAACATATATGGACATAGAAGGTACTATGCTAAATGAAGTAAGTCAGACAGAGAAAGATAAATGTACGATTTCACTTATATGTAAAATCTAAAAAATAAAACAAATGAACAACAGCAACAAAAAGACAGAAACAGACTCATAAATACAGAGAACAGACTGGTGGTTGCCAGAGGGAGGGAGGGTACTGGGTGAAAAGGGTAAAGTGAAGAGGTACAAAGTTCCAGTTATAAAATAAATAAGTCACAGGGATGAAAAGTACAGCATAAGAAATACAATTAATAATATTGCAATGATATTTTATGGTGACAGAGGGTAACTACACTTACCATGGCAAGCAATTCATAATGCACAGAATTTTTGAATCACTATGTTGTCTATCTAAACTAATTTAATATTGTATGTCAATTATACTTTAATTTTTTAAAATGGCAGAAAGAAAACCACAATGATTACCACCACATTCCCACTAGAATGGATAAAATGAACAAGACTGACATATCCAAACATTAACAAAGACATAGAGCAATCACAACGCTCATATATTATAGATGCCTGTGTAAAATGGAAACTGTCAGCTTCTAAAAAAGCTAAACATACATTCACCCTATGACTCAGCAGTTTTTTCCTAGGTATTTACCCAAGAGATATGAAAACTTACGTTGACAAAAACACTTGTACGAGATTCACAACAGCTTTATTTATTATAGCCAAAAACCAAAAACAGCCCAGGTGTCCATCAAAAGGAAAATATATAAACTATGGTATATTCGTACAATGACATGCCATTCAGCCATAAAAGGGAATAAACTGATACACACAGCAGCAAGAATGAATCTCAAAAACATTATGCTAAGTGAAAGGAAGTGAGACACACACACACACCAAAAAAAACATACTATATGCTTCTAATTATATAAACTTCTAGAACATGCAAAAGTAATTTATGGTGATAGAAACCAGAATAGTAGTTGCTCCTGGGAGTAAGGATGGACTGGGAAGGGATATGGTCATCTCTCTGGGGTGACAAAAACATTCTCTATTTTGATAGGGTTGTGGGTTACATAGGTCTATGCATTTGTCAAATTTTATGGAACTGTACATTTAATATCTGTGCATTTCATGATATGACAATCATGCTTCAAATTTATCTTGGATGTTGGAAATCCAAGTAGTGGTTAATTTTCAGGAAGAGGAAGGGACTATTGCTGGAGAGGGGACGTGAGGTGGGTTTATAGCTACTGTTAAAGCTACTAGATATATTTACTTCGTGACAACCCATTTATCTATGTACTCTTTAAAAAAAAGAAAAAAACATTTTTATTTAAATTCAATTAATTAACATATATTATTGGTTTCAGAGATACAGGCCTGTGATTCACCAGTCTTGTATAATACCCAGTGCTCATTACATTACATGCCCTCCTTAATATGTCCTCTTTTTTGTGTGCTCTTCTGTGTGTATTTTATTCTACAGTAATGTCTCCATGAAGGCCTCGCCCACCATGAGGAAGTCTCAAGGTAGGATTGTCCCACACTGGGATGAAAGGACATTTACATTCCTTGGCCTTCACACTTGAGTGTGGGCTTCCCTGGGAAGGAAGAAGAGGTGACCCATCAGCAGAGACATTTCCCACAGAGTGGGCTGACTGCTAAGGGCTGTTTCCTGACAGCACTTCCAAAGGCTATTAAGAATTTGCTTCTGAATGGGAATTTAAGCAACTGGTCACAATGTCCACTACACATTTTGTTCCTGGATCTCCTACTGGATCTCTCTGAGCCATTAAAATCAATTATAGCATGAAAAAATAAATACTCAGAAACAGTGCATTAAGAAAGATCCAAAATAGAAATTCTGGAACTTTACTCTGTGGCTCATGAAAAACTTCCCATCAGAAGAAAAAAATTGGGCTGCTGAGTTTTAGGATATTTATTTAAACATGAGGTTTTGCATGTTTGCTTCTATCAAAAATTACCAGTATATCTATGACTCAAACTTCCTCTAACCCTTTTCACATTTATGCATTCATATTCTCTGAGAGTCATGTGTTCAACAGCAATATCTGTAAATTTAGTTGAATCCCAACAAAAATTCCACTATGGCTTTCTTCTATGGAACATCACAAGCTAATCTCAAAACATTTTTTGGAAGGGTAAATTTGCAAAAATTTAAAATATATACATATAAATGGTGTGGGGAAACATGCCTTACCAGGTATCAAAGCATAAAATAATGCTACATAAACTAAGGACATGTGGCCCTTACCCAAATATAGGCAAATAGATCTGTAAACCAGAGATTCCCATCAGACTCAGACATGTATGACGTGACATTTTTATTAAGTAGCAAAATTAAGAAATATCCCATAAATATTATTGGGACAATTAATCTGGCAAATGCATTATTTTTCAGTCTTATCAGAAAAAGGAATCAGAAACAGTTCACATTCACTTAGGATGGAAAACAGTAGATATTAACCATATACATTTGCTTGAACTACCTAGGCATCTGTCAGAACATAACAGGGTAAGAGATAAATCCTATAAATATTCAGGGACCTGTCATATGAACTAAATTTTTAGGGGCTTGGTGGTTTGAAGGATGTTACACATTTCCTCCAAAGTATAGATTATTGTACTTTGTACTTCCCACCAAGAAATACAACAGATAACTGGCTTCTTCCAGTTCGGTAGAAAGTATATTCCATAACTGGGATATTTCTTCTATCCACTTACTGTGGGGCCCAAAGTAGGAAAGAGACCCAGATTATGGTACAAATGGCCCTGCCTCTTGAAACATATGGCCGGCAGAGCAGTCACTATCTTATTGGAGGTGTAAGTAGAGGTAAAAGATATTGTGTGAAGTTTATGTAGTACTAGTGAAAGAGCAAGGCCATAGCCCATGCAGTAGAGAATTATATATCTTACACACAACAAGCTTGCTGTTCTACTGAACCATAATAGAGATGGAGAGATGGTTTCTGAGACGTCACGTGAGCAACTAGCCAGAACCGCAGATCATAAGCTGTCAGACCCGCAAAATCATAAGGTCAGTGGGCCCAGCAGCAGGCCATCATAAGATGCAAGTGGTACATCTGAGATTGAGCGTGAAAAGGGCCAGAAGTTTACAGAAAGCTGCATGAGTAGGTAGCCTAGATCTGCGTATCACTGTCAACTACCATCATTGTACCAGTTCATATATATGAGCACATAGCAATTACTTTAGGGCCAGCTCACTCTGATGGTTCATTATATGTATCAACTTGACTGGGCAAACATTATTCCGGGTGTTTCTGTGAGGGTGTTTCTGGATGAAATTAACATTTAAATTGGTAGACTGAGTAAGGCAGATTGCCTGAAATAATGTAAGTGGGCCTTACCCAATCAGTTGAAGGCCTTGAATAGAACAAAACACTGACCCTCCCCTGGATCAGAGAACTCTCCTGCCTCACATTTGCCAAACCCAAACACTTGACCTTCAAACTGGAACATTTTCTCTTCCTATTTCTTTAGCAACTTCTAGCCTTCAGGTTCAAAATGAAACATTGGTTCTGCTAATGTTAGAGTTGCCAACCTCCATAATCACATGATCAAATTCCTTATAATAAATCTCTCCATATATATCCTTTTGGTTCTGTTTCTCTAAAGAACCCTGACTAATATACTCACAAAGGGGAAAAATGCCTAAGCTTCATCCATGGATGATTTGGCTCAGTATGTGGGTGTAAGCCAAAGTAGACAGTGACTGAAATACATCCCTATTGAAAGGGGGCCCTAAAAAAGAGTGGTGAGAGAAAATTCCCATGTTAGGCAGAGCTTTGGATGGTACATATGGTCATCTGCTTGAGGTGGGAAAAGGAGTGGCCAGTGGAGACTGGCTTAGCACAACTAAAGTCCTGGAAGGAAGAAGACTAAAAGATGGGGATCAAGGAAATCTATAGAAAGCATGTATGTAGACATAGGAAAATGAAATCAAAGTCTAAAGGTATTATATTATATATGATTCCCAAACAGAATCTATGACAGAAAAGGCGCACAGGTAGACAGCATTATTTGACTGGTTGACATTGGTTAGCTTCTGCATTTGCCACCTTGCAATGGGCACGTGAACAAAATAGCCATGGTAGCAGAAATGGAGGTTGTGCATGGGCTGAAAAGCATGGACTCCCACTTACCAAAGCTTATCTAGCTACTGCTATGCCATCTCTCCTACCAGCCACAGCAGAGATCAACCCTAAATACCTGTTACTGCATTTTCAATGACACTATCTGTAGTAGCTTGTCTTCAGTGTGGCCGCCATCCATTCCTTCCTTCCCTGTGTACACATGCCATTCCCCTATCAATAGGTAGAATCTATTCCTCCTTTCCTTTGAATCCAGACTGAGCCTTAATGAATTAACTGGCCAATAGAAATATAGACATTCTGGGACTTCCAAAGCTAAGTTGTAAGAAGTCTTGCAACTGCCACCTGGACCCTTCAGAATGCTCTTGGAACTATTCTTTGAGAGGAGCCAGCTGCCAAATAAGAAGGTGGACTTCTTCCTTGAGATGACCATGTTGTGAGAAGACTGAGCCATCCAGAGAGGTCTTGAAGAATGAGACTTCATGTACAGAAAGAGAGAAGCCAATGTACATGAAGACCCAGACATATGAGGAAGAAACCACCTTAGAAGTGAATCCTCTAGCCTCAGACACCCCAACTGATGCCATGTGAATGAGAGACATACTAGCCAGCTGAGTCCTTCCTAAATTTCTAAACTAAGAAGTCATTAGCAAAATAGAACTGTTATTTTAAGTCACTGTTATTTTTTATTTATTTTATTGTATTTATTAAGCACTATTATTTTAGGGGCACCTGGATGGATCAGTCAGTGAAGCGTCTGCCTTCATCTCAGGTCATGATCCCATGGTCCTGGGATTGAGCCCCACATCAGGCTTCCTGCTCATCCGGGAGTCTGCTTCTACTTCTCTCTCTCCTTCTGCCCCTCCCCACCACCCATGCTCTCTCTCTCTCTCTCAAATAAATGAATAAAATCTAAAAAAAAAAGGACTGTTATTTTAAGTTACAGGGAGATTTATTACACAACAACAAAGACCAACCAAGCAATTGGTGGCAAGTTGACTACATTAAATCCTTTCCACCTTGGAAAAGGCAACAATTCATTTTGAGAGTAATATGCAAATATTCCAGGTAGGGATTAGCTTTGAGATTATTTGACTCACTGTCTCATCATCCCATATTACAACAACACCTCATGTCAAAGCAATAACAACAGGAGGTGCAGGAATCAGTATATGACTGTGGAATCTAGTGTTATATCACATACTGTCCCAAGCAAAATCAGCTAAAATGCCAGATCAGTGACCGTACCTTACAAGGATAGGAGGGCCATCCATTAGGATGTGATACTTTATTTTTTTTAAAGATTTTATTTATTTATTTGACAGAGAGAGATTGAGCACAAGCAGAGGGAGAGGGAGAAGCAGGCTCCCTGCTGAGCAGGGATCCCAATGTGGGGCTCTATCCCAGGACCTTGGGATCATGACCCAAGCCAAAGGCAGATGCCCAACCGACAGAGCCACCCAAGTACCCCAGGATGTGGTATTTTAAATTGTTGTTCTTTATATGGTTCCTAATAGGTCTCTGATAGTATATATACGTGGGTCCAGAAACTAAGAAGTTGAAGCTACACTTACCATCATTTCTGGTGACCTACTTGGGGAGTTTTCCCAAGTTATTGAAGCTTCTCATTATTGCAGTTCAGGGCTCTGCAGGTTTAGAGGTCTCAGTTCCCAAAAGGAGAACACATCCACCAGTAGACACAGGAAAATTCCCATTAATCTACACAGTACCTCTGCCTTCTGAGCCCTTCAGCTTCCATTCCAAAATACCAGAAGGCAATAAGAGGAGTCATTTGACATGGGCTGCCCCAGTAAGGAGATGTGACTTTGGGTGAATTGCCTCTCTTCAGCAATCCCAAAGAGGACTAGCAGCTAAGGGCTGAATGTTGACAGCATTCCCAGCAGCTGAAGAAATAAGACTTCTTGTCTTATAGGAGAATCCACTTCACACTGTATTTGGAGAAGGTACTGGGGTTGATCTTATATATCCTATGCAGACATCTGTACTTGACCTCAGTAAAATTCCTGGTAGTTATTAAAGTAGGCCCAAGAGCCTTCATTGCAGAGTTTGAAAACCTTAATGAAAAACAAAAGTTTTCAACTAACCAATTAAACAGATTGAAGGGCCTAGATATAAAATCAACTGATGATTGACAAAGGCAACACTATGGTTTAATAGAGAAAGGTTAATCACTTTAATAAATAATGCTGAGTTAATTGGATTTCCACTTGAAAAACAATGCATTTTGCTACCTACCTCACATCATACTAAAAAAATACAGATTGTAGATCCAATTGTAAAGGATAAGCTTTTATAGGAAAACAAGTTGTTAAACATTTACCAGCACACAAATATCCCACCCTTGCCCCTTTCCACTCCTTCCTCAACTGAGAAACATTAGAAAATTGACACCATTAAAGGGGAAAATTCATGTCTTCTGTCAAACAATAAACCTTCCTGAACTTATGCCTATATGCCTATTTCCCTCTTATTAAAATAGAAGCTCTATTAACAAAATAGAATAAAACAGGATAAAAACCAAATGTAGAAAATGCATCTGATAAAATTCAACATCCATTTATAATTAAAACTCACAACAAAGTGGGTTTAAGGGGAACATACTTCAACATAACAAAGGCCTATGTGAAAAGCCCACAGCTAACATCACACTCAATGGGGGAAGCTCTCAACGGTCCAAGAACAAGAGAAAGATATCCTTTCTCACCATGTAGCAATGGAAGTCCTAGCCCCAACAATCAAACAAGAAAAAGAAATAAAAACATCCAAATTGCTAAGGAATAAGTCAAACTTTCACTACTTGCAGATAACATGACACTATATAGAAAACCCTAAAGACCCCACCAAAAAAACTACTAAAACTGATAAATAAATTCAGTAAGGTCACAGCATACAAAATTAACATACAGAAGTCTGTCACATTTCTTTACACTAATAATGAACTAGCAGAAGAAGAAACTAAGAAAATAATCCCATTTACAATTGCACCAAAAAGAATAAAATACCCAGGAATAAATTTAACCAGAGAGATGAAAGACTTGTACTCTGTAAACTATAAACCTTGATGAAGGAAATTGAAGATGACACAAATAAATGGAAAAAATGTACCATGTTTGTGGTACATTTAGAAAGAATTAATATTGTCAAAATGTCCATACTTCTGTCCCTATAAAAATACCAAAGTATTTTTCAAAGAACTAGAACAAATAATTCTAAAAATTTTAAGGAACGACAAAGATCCCAAATAGCCAAAGCAATCTTCAGAAAGAAGAACGAAGTTGGAGGTACCACAATCCCAGATTCAAAATATACTGTAAAGTTATACTAATCAAAACAGTAAAGTACTGGCATAAAAACAGACACATAGATCAATAAAACAAGATAGAGAGCCCAGAAATAAGCCCACAATTATATAGTCAATTCATCTATGACAAAGGAGGCAAAAATATACAATAGGAAAAAGTCTCCTCAATTAAATGGGATTGGGAAACTGGATATCTGCGTGCCAAAGAATGAAACTGGACTTCTTTCTCACACCATACACAAAAACAAACTAATGGATTAAAGACCTAAATATGAGACCTGAAACCATAAAATTCCTTAAAATAAAATAGGCAGTAACCACTTGAACATCAGCCTTAGAAACATATTTATAGATATGTCCCCTCAGGTGAGGAAAACAAAAGCAAAAATAAATGATTGGGACTACACTAAAATAAGAAGCTTTTGCACAGTGAAGTAAACCATCAACAAAACAAAAAGGCAACCTACTGAATGGGGGAAGATGTTTGCAAATGATATATCTGATAAGGGGTTAATATCTAAAATATATAAAGAATTCATACAACTCAAAACAAAAAAATATATTCCAATCTAAAAACAGGCAGAGGATCTGAATAGACATTTTTCCAAAGAAGATATACAGATGGTCACCAGGCATATGAAGAGATGTTCAACATCACTAATGACCAGGAAAATGCAAATCAAAACCACAATGAGATAGTACCTCACACCTGTCAGAATGGCTAACAACAAAAAGACAAAAGAAATAAGTGTTGGCAAGGATGTGGAGAAAAGGAAAGCCTCATGCCCGGGTGGTGGGAATGTAAATTAGCACAACCACTGTGATAAATAGTAGGGACATTCCTCAAAAAATTAAAAATAAAAATACCATATGATTCAGTAATTCTACTACTGGGTATTTACCCAAAGAAAAAGAAAACACTAATTCAAAAAGATATATGCACCCATATGTTTATTGCAGCATGATTTACAGCACCAAAGATATGGAAGCAACCGAAGTGTCCATCAACAGATGAATGGATAAAGAAGAGGTGGTGTATATACATATATATAATGGAATATTACTCAACCATAAAAAAGAATGATATCTTGCCATTTGTGACAACATGGATGAACTCAGAGGATATTATGCCAACTGAAATAAGTAAGACAGAGAAAACAAATACCATATGACTTCACCTAATATGTGGAATCTAAAAAATAAAACAAACAAAAAACAGAAACAGAACCATACAGCAGTGGGCTCAGTTGGTTAAGTGTCTGACTCTTGATTTTGGCTCAGATCATGATCTCAGGGTCATGGGATCAATCCCCATGTCAGGTTCTGTGCTCAGTGTGGAGTCTGCTTGAGATTCTCTCTCTCCCTCTCTCTCTCTCTCTGCCCCTCCCCCTGTGTGCTCTCTTTTTCTCTCTAAAATAAATAAATAATAAATAAATAAATAAATAAAATCTTAAAAAAAAAAGCAAGAAAAGAGCCATAAATAGAACAAAGTTGCCAGAGGGGAGAGGGTTGGGGTGCTGGGTGATGAAGGTGTAGGTGATTAAGAGGTACAAACTTCCAGTTATAAAATAAATAAGACACAGGGATGAAAAGTACAACATGGGGACTATAGTCAATAATATTGTAATAACATTGTATGATGACAAACGGTAACTATACAACATAGCTTAATGTATAGAATTGTCAAATAACTTTGTTGTACCCCTGAACTAATACAACATTGTATATTAACTATAACTCAATTAAAAAATAAATAATAATAATAGTATAATTAAACCTTCTAAGCCTTTTTATTTTTTTTTAGTTTTTTGTTTTGTTTAGTTTTATTAAGTTCAATTAGCCAACATTTGTTCAATGATTCATTAGTTGCATATAACACCCAGTGCTCACCACCACACACGCCCTCCTTAATACCAATCATCTTGTTACTCCATCCCCCCACCCCGTTCCCTTCTGAAACCCTCAGTTTGTTTCCCAGAGTCCAGAGTTTTTCATGGTTTCTCTCCCTCTCTAAGCTTTTTAACAACAATTTATGTAAATAAATAAAATCTTTAAAAAATAAAATAAAAATAATTATGTTCAAAGACATATACCTCAATAAATGCATTAACTAAATATAATAAATATTTTGATTTAAAAAATAAAATAGAAACTCTACCTTTATCCTATCAAAGAAAAAAACAAACAAGCAAGTAAAAACAAACCAAAACACTCCACTTTTATTCTGGGTCCTCTCTCTATGCCTCTGTTCCCTCATCTGTAAGAAAAGTGAGGCTAATAATAGCTCCTACATCATTAGGTTATTATAAATAATAAATTAGTGATGTGCAAAAATACTTAAAATTCTGCCAGGCTCATGGCAAGCACTAAATAAGTATTAGTTACTACTCTACCCAGTACATTATCTTGAAGAAGCTAACTACATTTGTGGTCTCCACACCCCTCATATACTCTTTAAAACAAAAATCAAATAACATTACAACCCATGCAAAAACCTCTCTAAAGTCTTCCCATTGCAGATGGAAATTTTAATCCCTTCCCATGTAATCTATAACGCCCTATATGATTTAGCCTTTCATCATCTCATATTCTCTCTTAATTTTTCCATTTTGGTCAGTCACTACGCCTCAGATGAAATGACTTCTTTTCTCTCCCTCCAACTTTCCAAAATTATTTCTGTCTTTGTAAATTGTTATCTTCTATTTGTCCTTCCCCCAAGACATCATAAAAGTAATGATCATGTCTGCTTTTTCACTAATGAATTCCCAACACCCAAAATAATGTCCAGTTCATAGTAAGTATTCAAAAAAGTTTTTGCAAACATCAAGAATTAATGAAAATTCCATCCTAATCTGGCTTCCTTCCATATCATGCTAATAAAGTTGCTCCATGTTTGCAAATCCAGTAGGCACATCTCTCCACACATGTTATTCTATTTTCCCTATTAGCCCACAATTTAACTCATAAAACTCTCCTTTTTTGCCTTTTGTGAAGCTGCTCTTTCCTGACTTTTCTCCAATCCTAATCCCACGGTGTTGTCTCCTGTTAGGTATTCTTTGCAGACTCTTCATCCTCTGGATGTCTAAATTTTGAGTGTGCCAGGGCTGGATCCTAGGAATTCTGTCTCTCTACGTGACCCATGTAATCTATGCTAAACCTGACACGTTGCTTGAATATAAAAATTGCCATGAACAAATCACTTAGAGGGTGAAGAAGAATTCTGGCTTTTTCCATCCCGAATGGAATTCCAGGTTAGACACTAGAATCTTCAGGAGAGGTGAGATGATTTCTTCATGTGCAAGATGGACGACAGGGAAATCCCAAATCGATTCATGGTCTTGCCTTTGGGGCTTTGTAATAGTCTCAGGCTCTGGTTGTCTGCCCTTCTAGCCTGAATGTTGCTTCTTTTCTCTGCCCAGGCTTGCCGGCTGCTCTTCTCCTCATCTGTCACTCGCCCACTCCCAGCGCCTTTGTTCCCACACTACACCCTCTCCATTCCTCCTATTTGTAACATCGGTCATGTGCTCTCAGCAGGCACACACAGGCTGGGTAGGACAGCAAGGAGGAGATCATGCGTGAGAAGAGGAAGAACAATTAACATCTGTACATTTTATCACGTGGCCACAAATCACCTCCCTGAATCACCTCGATACACTTTCTCAGTCATTCGTCTGCTACTTCTGCATGCTACCCTCCAATAGTCACTGCAGAAGTTAGTCAAATACTAGACTCACCACAAGAGCCTTACCCTGTCAAAAATTAAAAGGAAAGACCAACAGAAATGAGCTACAGTACGTTCATTTCTCATGGTCTTTTCCTGGTCAATTCAACCACTATTTAATCTATATAAATCAGGGGCCACGTTTGGAAAAGGGCATCACCTTAAAACACAGGAAGGGGATTAAAGACCATCCCTCCATACAGAAATATTTGACTAGATGTTTATAGGCAGAGAACTCTACAGCTTTAAAACTCCCAAATGTTTTTGCTTGGTAATAGATGTATTTTTCTCTTTGACTGATATCATCCATTTGTTAGCATAGCCAACAAATAAAGGTGGTAGTGGGGGCCAATCTAGTTGTTCTTGGTTCAGGCACTTGCCTGGGCAGATGTACCTCTCATAACTAGGAAGCTGATCACTGAAGAGGGAAGATATGCCTTCACCAAGAGAATCCCACCTGTCAACATCCTTAGAATTTACAATTCTAGAAAATAATGGATAGCAATTAAAAAATATATATATATAGCCTAAATTATTTTATTTTCTATAGTATTCCTGTTCATCATTTGTTCTAACTCATTCTGAACCGCTCCATAAAGAAACGCTAAATTATTTTGCAAGTTCTGTGTGCATCTAGCTCACAACCTGGAATCAAGGCTATAGGTCAGGAAGTTGAGTGGTTTATTTCCTTCCTCCTACTTTAGCACAGGGCACAGGGAAGGGCTGTTTTATGGTTTCTTTTCCCAGAGGTATCATGCGGGGTCATGCTGTACCAGGTTCCTAGAGAAAACCAAGGTCAATAATACACAGGAGATAAGCCACATAACCCCTTAGGAACAAATAAAAAGAAAAGGAAGTGGCAATAGACCACAGATTTGGACAGATTTATGGAAGATGGAAACTGGATGCAGTGGTAACTGGCTTTGTTCAACAGAGGAAGATGAGCTCTAAATACCTGTAGTGAGGACAGCAAAGAGAAGCAAGCTTGTTCACTCCAAACATTGAAATTGTTGGTTTTGGTCAGTCTTCCCCAACAAGTTTATAACCTTCTCCTTGAGAGTAGGATGGAATCTGTCTTCATTCAGGCTTTAACCTGATAGAATGTTTGGCTGATAATAAGGGCTCAACAAGTATTTGTGAATAAAAAGAGTATATACTCAGTAATGTGTACCTACTGATAAACCTATTTACTTAATTCAGTGTTTAAAATCATGTTCTATGTTCAAGATTTTCCTTGGGGAGCTAGCCTAACATTGCAGCTTTATTATTTATTATTAAGACAGAATTCATAAAACAAGCAATAAACAACAAAGAGCTAGTGTTGGCATAGTGCAATATTGTAGTAGTTTTCTTTTGCTGCTAAAATAAATTACCAAAAACTTAGTGGCTTAAAACAAAACAAACACATTATCTTATAGTTCTGGAGGTCAGAAGCTCAAACTGCGTCACACTGATTTAAAATTGAGTAATGTAGAGAATTGTTGAATCACCATGTTGTATCCCTGAAACTAATATGATGTGATATGTTAACTACACTTCAATAACAAAATTTTTTTAAAGAAAAAAGAAAAAATCAAGTTGTCAATAAGACTCTCTTCCTTTCCGGAGGCTCTAAGAGAGAATTCATTTCCTTGCCTTTTCCAGCTTCTAGAGACTACCCACATTTTCTGACAAATAATCTCTTTCCTCTATCTTCAAAGCCAGCAACGTGGGATGAGTCCTTCTCACAGTACATCTCTCTGACCCTCGGTCTATCACATCTCTCTGACCCAGCTAGGACAGTTTCTCAGCTTTAAAAACATGTGATTAGATTGGACCCACCTGGATAATCCAGAATAACCTCCTCATGTCAAGATCCTTACCTTACATCTGCAAAGCCCTTTTTCATATATAAACTAATGTAATTCACAGTTCCCAGATTAGGAGATGGACATCTTTGAGAAGCTTTTATTTTGCCCACCACAAATGTCCTCCAGTCAAGTACCATTAGGCTAGATCAGACAAATGTCCTCATCACCTCTTAGAAGGTCCTGCTCCCCTGCAGCAACTTCAGCGTCAGCCATGCTCAGCCTGGGAGGGAAATCCCTCCATTAACTAAATCATAAAACACCAACTCAGGGCAAGCCCCCAAATGCACCCTGTCCTAATAAGGCTTGACCTGGCTTTAGTCATGGCTCTCACAAAGGTCACATGACTGACTGCTTGCATCCAGGTGTGTCAGGCTGACCCATTTTTATTTTTCAGGGAAGCAAAGATGCTAACCATGCAGAACCATGTACCTACTGAACTACGTGAAAGACTGAAAAAGAAAAGAATGTAAATTAGCCCTCAGAAGAAATCCTTTCAGTTCATGTTTCATCGAAATGGTATCTTTCCACACTAAAGGTCATTCAGCACCTAGTTTTTGTTATATGAAGGTTTTTGGTGCTGGTTCTTTTTCTCACTTTCCCACTGTGTTTTTCTCTTCTCCTGCCATTCAGAATGGGCTCATGGCCTTTCTTTTCTGTTTTGCATAGTTACTGCATAGTATTTCTCCCAATGCAAACATTCCTGAGGGTGAATTCATCTTCCCTCACAAACTGGTCTTCCTGTGGCTTACTGTGGCTTCTGAATTTCACAGCACCTGCTCTCATTAAATTGTGTTCAGACAAGCACTAATTGGCTGAGTTATTATTACCATTCCAATGCCATGACACCAGCAGTCAAGAGAGGGCCCAAGACATTTATTAGCATGAACCTCAGAAGAAGGGATAGCAGAGTGCTTTTCAAATCGCTCCAGGCTTCACTTAAGATTTCATTGTTTCTTCCAAACTAAGAGGTTATTTTTCTGACCCTCTAAGGATTTGAATGTAGGAAGACTGAGAGAACTCACATTAGATTGTTCATCTACAGGCTGTGCTGTGGCTCAACCTTCTGTGAAACTGATCCTTCAGGAGCCATAGCAAGTACACTGACATGTCCATGGCAAGGGAGACGTGTGATTTGAGAATAGGCTAAATCACTGTGATGGTTGTACTAAATCCCCCAGGTAATCAGAATTATGAAATGCTGACAGTTGGAAATTTCCATTTCTCAGCACTTGGGAGACATGTGAAATAGGAGATAAATCCTCTTACCAGGAAGTTTTGTTAGGGAAGTTTTATTAAGTCATTTAATTAGAATTCCAAATTATCACAGAAATCAGACAGTAAGTGATGGTCTGCACATAGATGCTAAAACTTCCTAGCTCACCTTAGTGCAAAAGCCTACTCTCCTTACCTACAACCAGAGATTCACTCTTCCTTCCCCCCAGTAGACACAGAAGACCCAGGTAATCCTGTGTTCAACCTCCCAGCTTTCCTGGGGCATCACTGCAAATTATATTTTCAATCCCCTCCCACATTGCAGTTAGCCACATCTTTACCAGGCAGCTGACACACTCTTTCCACTAAGCCTTGAAGGTGGCCAGGAGAACCCTCTCCAAGCCCCACAGCCACACCAACAGCTTTCCTTTCTACTAATACTGACTTAGCTTTGATTGTTCAGGTTTTTATGTTCTTCCTCCCCAGGAACTGGAAGGGCACAGGTCAACTTTGTTTGCCATTCTTCCTCTCCGCTGGAGGCCCTCATTACCTACATTCCTTTCATTGTAACCATCAGAGAGGTAACATGATCCCTTTCACTGAAGGTCACAGTGTTGTTTCTCCTCCTCCAACATCTCACCCAATAATGTGTTCTTCTCCTATGTTTTTGTCAGTGAGTTTCCATCCTATCTCAAGGCTGCATCTTTGATCCACAGTCTCCTTTTTCTATCACATTTCCTGTATTTATGCCTGTGAGTTTATGCAGGTGTTAAGGTAGCACTACACAGTGCATAATAATAGGCACAAAATCCATGCTAAGAAATATAAGAGTTCAATTGCTGTAAGTGCTGCTAGTTATATACAAAGATAAGCACACAGAAGGCTAGTACCTTTACTTCTGGGCAACAAGTAGGGCATCTCTAGAGTCAATCAGTATCATCTTATATGTCATTGGTGTGCAATAACAAAATATCGCCAAGAGTGAATAAGGCAATGCCTTTGTAAGTCTACTGAAATACAGATCTAAAAAGCTGTAAAACTTATCATAAATATCACCACCTTTTTTATTCATTCAGGGATTCCTGTCTTGAAGTCTTCAGCACGAGTCATAAAACAAAAACAAATTTTAAAGTAAAAGCAAGTTGTTAAAAAAAAAAAAAAAAAGGCAGGGGCGCCTGGGTGGCTCAGTCGTTAAGCGTCTGCCTTCGGCTCAGGTCATGATCCCGGGGTCCTGGGATCAAGTCCCGCATCGGGCTCCCTGCTCGGCAGGAAGCCTGCTTCTCGCTCTCCCACTCCCCCTGCTTGTGTTCCCTTTCTCGCTGTGTCTCTCTCTGTCAAATAAATAAAATCTTTAAAAAAAATAAAATAAAATAAAAAAATAAAAAGGAAAATCGTTCCCTACTACAAAATTTATAGGAAATAAGTGGTTGGTAACCAGCAGTACTATACTGCACGTAGTGAGCTCTCAGTAAATGACTCTTGAATGGATGGATGTATTAATGAACTTGTGTGGGAAGAGAATAATGAGACTTATTTCCACACATTGCAGCTGAAAGTTCATCTTTTAATTCAAAGTCAGAACGTATATGCTGTTTCTTGAAAAAGTGCAGAGCACTTTGAAAAAAATAGGTAATTGAATGTAAAGCAAGGTAAAACCCAGTGGTGATGACACATCTCCATGCTGTTTGGCTTCATTCTTCTCCTGCCCGTCACAGCTCCCAACCTTCCTGTCAGAACTCATTCTGTCTTCCTTATTGAAACTATTGTTCGTAGTCAAGATATCTGCAAGGACAAACAAGCAGCAGGGGAAGCTAACACAGTGTAGCCATTCCTCTAGAAGACAGCTCACAGCCAGTCCTTCTTTCACCTCTGAGAACTCTTTACCAAGTAGCATCTCTCTCCAGCATGCCTTCAGAAAACTTTTCCCACCTTAGGAAAAAAGATAACCCTATGATGAATGGCATGCCAAGGAGTAATATAAGTACAGCTTCCTTTATTCTGGGGTAACACAGTCTGTTTTTCAACTTTATAAATTCTCTCAACCTGAGAGAAGCAGCAGAGCAAAGCTGGGATTCAGACTTGAGATTCTGTAGCTTAACTCAGGGATTGGCCCTGATCTAGAGAGGCAGTTCTGAATTTGGTAAATTCTGGATCATCCCCATTCCTGGTAAAACAAAGGAATCTGCTCAGCACAGCTGTCTAGGGACTTGAACCTGCTCTTTGGAAAATATAGCAAATACAGCTTGACCCAGAATCCCAGATTCAAACAAGTCAGTCCTGCTTTTGGATTCAAAAACCTCTCTGCTCATGAGAATAAGAAGGGACGGTGGGGGTAAATGACAATGTAGCATTAGATGACTCCCCTCTTTGCTCCACACTGTGTCCAGGTTAGACCTAGATTCATATCAGACACTTGGTATATGTTATGGGACACTAGTTTTTATCATATGGATCCCACAGCATTTAATGCTTCACCATGCACCTTAAGGATAAGAACATGACAGGAGAATTTGACACCAGCTCGCTTCTTCCTCAGTCAGTAAGTATGCAGTGTTATGGCTATAGCCCCCATCTTGCCTCCCAATTCAACCACTGACTCTAATAATGTGGGAAAGATAAATAGACATTGTCCATAAAATGACAGTTTGTTTCAGTTTAGCTGTAGAGTCACCATCAGTTCTAGCTCATCCAAGAACTAAAAACTAGATTGCTTCTATAGTCGTTGAGCACCGGCGAGGACCAATTGGGTCTGAAAAGACACAATGCACGGATTGTTAATTATAGTTTCACATAATCTGATTACACCCGTAGAAGATTATAGTAGGGAAAGGTAATTGGTCCTGTGATCAAAGTGCAATTGCCAGGATTTATTTTGAAGGAGACCAAGGCTCAAGGACTCCCGCTGATCCCATGTTGGGAGGTGAGACACTCAACGTACGAAGTACCTGCTTCTCCTCCTCATCTCACCACATCACTAAAGTTCCCAGGATTTTGTGTTGGCCTCTTTGGCCATGAGCAATTCACCAGCCCAAGTTCTCCTAGTTTCTCTTCATCTGGAAAGGAAGCTTCCCACAGAGTCAGGCATTTCAAAGCTAAAAGGATGGAGTTTGCCCCAGGAGGCTTATCCTCATGCCAAGCTAGGAACACCCATATATAATTTTGTTTCCAAACCAGCACTTTGCCCCAGTATCTCCTTGTCCTCTGACTTCTAACCTTCAAATCTGGTACAGCCACATGTGAACACGGGTTGTAGATTTTTCTGTCTCTGCTACAACTGAAGCCTCTCAGATCATTAGAACAAATCTGACCTAGTGTGTTATTGTTCATTGAAAGCAACCGTACATCTCTAAAGACAAAAATCATAAGCCATTTTCTAATAACTGAATAAAGGGAGGAAGAACATCAACCTATCCTAGATCAAGTGAGATTAATCCTAATGGTTTGGGGAAATGTTCCATCTCTGTGTAGAAGTCAATCTTTACTTGTCACACATTATGTGATGGCAATGGGAAAGAAGTAAAAATAATACCACATTCCTCTAGTTTGTAAGTGGCTCCCCAGAACTCTCTTTCATACACTACTCCCAGGCCTCTGTGGTCAGCTAATAACTTTTTAATCCCACTCTTTAATGTAAAGACATTCAGTTCCCAGCAATACTTTATGTATAAATTTATATTTGCAAATATATTTAGTCCTCCAGTGGTTTTCTCCACACAAGACCCCATCAGAGAAGTTCTACTAGAATTAAATGCATTCAGAGATATGCCATAACTCACCCAGCACTCAAATTAGTGTTTACAATGGGGATATTTACTTCCAAACCCTTTTTTTAAATTCTACTTTGGAAGAAACCCTGTCACCAAATCTTTCCCCTTCTCATATACCTACTGGCACACCACCTGGACTTCAGAGATATACGGAGTGAGAGCTCAGCCTCTGAGAATGAATTTCCCACATCCAGAAGGGAGACTGAGAATGCAAATCAAAATTACCAAGATTCTTATGGGTCCTACTGTGGTGATCTCATGGTGGCCCAAAAGGGGGCAGAGAGCTGGGTCCCTGAGGCTCCAATTTCTTACTTCCTAAAATAGCTACTAACTAAATAGGATCAAAGAGGATAAGGCAGGAGATGGGCGTGAGGAGCAGCCAGGAATAGCCAAGGTAGGGTTGCCAGAAAGTTTCTAAATACCTCAAACAACGGTCCTGGCAGTAATTGCTGGGTTATTACATAATAATAACCAGAGGCTTCAGTGTCACACACTGGTGATCATAAAGAATTTTCCATTTAGTGTGATGTATTTATTCCCATATGTTCTAACCAAATAATAAATACTTTCATATTGGATGTTTCATTTTATTGATATCAGCCCTCCAGAATTTTAATCAATACTTTTTAAAACACAATTATTTTTATGTAAATAAATCTTGTTTTCTCTACCATCTTCCTGACAGTGATACAGTTTGGCCTGAGAGTCAAGGACCCCAGTTTCTCTCAGCCCAGATCTGCCACTAGTTAACTATATGACAGGCAAGTTATTGAACCATTCTTTTTTGTATCCCCACCCATAAAATGAGGTGATTGGATTAGAATAGTCTAAATTCCTGTCAGTGCTAAAGTTATACTTTGATAATTTGGCTTATTGATTGAGCTCATAGAGTGTCTAACGTTATTTGAGGCGTGATGGGGACACATACAAAAAAAAATTTTTAATGTCTTATCTTAAAGAAGTGTAAAATCTAACTAGTTACACTCTACTAGACTATAATTTCCTTAAAAGCTTGGATTGGGCCGGGTTCATTTCTATGCCCCCTTGTGTAACACCCAAGTGTTAGGCGAGTATGTGTTGAATGAATCAATAACACATGAATGAGCAAAATGCACACACGAAACCAACACCTGTTAAGGGCTAAGGAGCAGAACATGGATAGTAAGAGAAGATGAAGTTCAGAAAGACAGAAACCAGGATCCAAGGGAGGCGTTGAGCAGCAAGGTACACCAGCATCTGAGTTTGTGAGAATTCCAAAGATGAGTGGTACAAACAGTAAAAGCTTCTGGAGAACAAAAAGACAGGTAATTACGTAGCCTGGGATGCTAGAGAAAGTTTCCCTACCATGATGCAACTGACCAGAAGCCAAAATGGGGGTGGAATTTGAATAGTTGAAGAAAAGGTAGAAAGTTCTAAGCAGGTGAATAGCATAAAGATTATTTTGAAGAGAAATAAACTTAACGTGTTTAAGGGTAGAAATGTTCAGACTGACCAATAAATAAATAAGGTTTTAAACTAGAAAGTCTATCCAACAAATACTTATTCTTCATTATGAAATTTATTTTATTCAACAAATATTTATAAACATATACGAATAAATATATAAATATTGAACACATACCTTGTGCCAGTTACGGTTCTAAGAAGTGGGGAGACAGCAGTAAACAAAACAAGCAAAATTCCCTGCCTTCATGGAGCTTACATTCTTGTTGTGGGAGACATATAATGATCAAATAAAATATAAAATGTATCAGACAGGAATAACAGCTATGGGGTAAACACATCAGGAAAGGAGGATGGATAATCTGCCAGGAATGACCTCAATGCTGATTTAAGAAATAGGAATTAATAACCTCTCCTTGGTCCCATGGCCCTGCATCTCCTCAAACTCCTCTCCTTTGTCTAACTCGAATCCAGCTGGTTCTAGCATAACCCCATTTCTGTCTTCCCCTCTCCCATTTTATTTGGCATAGCTCAACAGAGACTAAGTATTTATTTATCTGAAATTTGCACCACGCTACTTAACTGAGGTCTCTAGTTCAAATTTTAGACCCAGCTTTGGTGTAACAGTGACCCATATCAGTATGAAATTTGAGAAACTTACATTGGTGAGGTAACAGCCGTCTTTATAATATGCTCCATCTCCTCCTTATCAAGCCCGCCTTTCTACAGGCCACCAAGGATCCAGGTTCTCCCCAACCTGCTATGAAAGATAAGGTCGAGTTTGTAGGTTATACTAGAGCAGACTGGGCTAGGAGGCTTGGCTTTGTCTTGTAAGCTATGGAGAACAACAGAAGGTTTCATACTTGAAATGATGATTGGAGGGGATACACCTAGCAGTAGGAAGAGAAGTGAAGAGGCTATTATTTAAGAACAGGAGGTTTGGAGAACAGCAGTGAAAATGAAAGGAAAAGAAAACAAAGTAAAGAATTATTTAAAAGAAAATTAAATAGGATAAGGTAATGAATGTGTATTACTGAAAGATAAGAAACTATTCCAGGGTTAGAAATACAAAAGTAGGAGTAAATTGGGAAAGTTTTAAAGGAAGATAAGTTTGGCCTTCGATGTGATGATTTCTGAATGATTTCATAATAAAGAAGACATCTAAGTAGGCAGTTATAAATGAGTCTCAGAGCTCAGGTGAAAATCTGGGGCTGGACAAATGGAGGCACGTGTTATCTACAGAAAGTTGGAATCAAAATAGACCTATTCTCGATAGTTACCAGAGAGGGGGTGGGTTTTAAATAGGTGATGGGGACTAAGGAGTACAGGTATCCTGATGAGCACTGGGTGACAAATGGAACTGTTGACAGGCTATACTGTAGTCCACCCACTCAAATCCCCAAAGATCAGTGGGCTAAGCAACCGACTCTTGGTTTTGGCTCAGGGCATGATCTCAGGGTCCTGGGATCAAGCCCCATGCCAGCCCCTCGCCAGGCTCTGTGCTCAGTGGGGAATCTGCTTCTGGATTCTCTCTCCCCCTCTGCCTCCCACCTCTC
This sequence comes from Neomonachus schauinslandi, assembly GCF_002201575.2. NCBI lineage: Eukaryota > Metazoa > Chordata > Mammalia > Carnivora > Phocidae > Neomonachus > Neomonachus schauinslandi. The sequence continues at coordinate 48,006,767 of NC_058403.1, read as the reverse complement.
TCAAATAAATAAATCTTTTTAAAAACTCAAAAAGAAAGACTATATTGTACACCTGAAGCTAATATAACACTATATGTTAACTAGCTGGAATTAAAATAAAAACTTAAAAATAAATAAATAAATTTATGGATTCCTGTTTCCAATAAATAAACAAACAAACCTATTCTTCAGGAAAGAAAGAGAGTATGGAATGATAATAAAAGAGTATCTAGGGCTGGGTTTTAGGAAACACTACTAGGTAAAAGACAAAAAATGGTGTATGGGGCACAGATTCCCACAGAGGAGCTTAGAGGAGAATTAAACACCCACCACTGGATTTGGCAAAAAGGCCACTGATTATCTGTAAAGAGGTGGAAGCCCCATTTCTCCTCATTCTCCTATATTAAAAAGAGACACAGTAGCAAATCCTTCAGCCCACAGCACCTCTCAAATGTCTATTAATTTAGAGGCATCATCGGGTTCCTTAAACAGCCGGCCCTAGCAAGGCTCAGAGGCCAGCTGAGCATTTGTGAAGCAGCTTGCTGGCTCACCTGCACTTGTTCTGAGCTGAAGGGAGCTGAAGGGAGGGAGACTCATGGCCGCAGCCCGGGAACTGCTCCAGTGGGCGTTTGCCTCAGGAATCCAGGTGGCCTGCCTTAAGGTCACTGCAGTCACCACACTCGTAGATCTTTGGGGATTTGAGTGGGTGGACTGGTTGATTAGGTGAGTTTTCTTTTGTTTTGTTTTTATTTTTTTCATAGAAAGCTTTCTCAACAGGCCCAGGGGAGCAATAAATAAATACGAGACACCTAGGTCCTGGGACATGGGTGGCTCAGGTACAGGAAACTTCTAACCCATGAATGAGATTCATGATGCCAGGAGACAGCTTTCACAGGCAGCCTCGTATGAGGTTGCCAGGCAAGAACCATGATAAATAGACCAAAGCTTAATCCCAGTAGGTCTAGGCAAGGTGAGACAGCCCAGCGGGTCCAGGGACTGAGGTAAATTGATGTACGGAGAGGCTAGAAGTGATCCAAAGAAAGACCTCGTGGTGATTTTTTAAGCAATGCTCAAAGCGTCTGACATAGACATCTTCGTATGGTTAAAGGGCCAACTCCTAGCATATACTTTCTCCTGTGTGTGGAAGTTAAAAAAAAGCCTGTCTTATTCAGTCTTCCTCCACATTCTCCTTGTACTTTACATTTCCTTACTGACTTTTTTTCCTCCCATCCTCCATCACTTCAAAATGTGATGCTCCCCCATACTTTTGAAGTTTCCCCCATTTTTGAAACCCCCCCCCACACCGTTCAGCCTTCCACCTATGACAGTGGTCAGGCTCCCACAAGTCTTGGGTTGATTTCTAAATGCTGTTCTTGGCTCACATCTTCCTGTGATGAAACTGAAACGAGGTAGTTACCAATGACAAGCAGCTGACTATCAATAAATACCACCAGAAAGCAGCTGAGACGCTCATCTCTAGGTCAGGCATGGTTTTTGCAAGAGCAGTTGCGAGGAAATGATATCCCGCCGTAAGCATCAGGACCACCACTTCAACACTACAGACAAACGGGGCCCCTCTGTTGGAACACCACCCCTCGAGAAGGACCCACTTTGGTACTTGTGCCACGAGAACAAGACTAAAGCATCTGGGTCAGAAAGCAAACTCCAACCTAAGTCACTAGCCAGGTAACAGTCTAAGTCCCTGGAAACACAACATCATGCACGATAAACCATTTTTTTCTCTAGGGGGCCCATTTCATGTTTATGGTTGGTTGGTTGGTTAGTTGGTGGGTTTGTTTGCTAACTTAAGAAAACTTTGAATTTTCTCAACTCGGAGCCTGTGTAGATATATTATCTCATCCGGTTTATAGTTTACCTCTGCCTGTCTCAGCACATGAACTATACTCAAGTAATGTTCTGGAACATTATGCCTTCCTTTAGGCAAGTACACAATCTTGAACACAGGGAACTTCAACACAGACCCAAGTGTTCAATAACTGGCCAATGTATACAGAACTCAAAAAGTACTCAAGGGGTGAGTGGGTGGCTCAGTCAGTAAAGCTTTGGACTCTCAGCCTCAGCTCAGGTCTTGATCTCAGGGTCGTGAGTTTAAGCCACATGTTGGGCTCCACGCTGGGCGTGGAGCCTACTTAAAAAAAAAAAAAAAGTACTCAAAAATATTTTTAAATGCAGCTGAGGATTTAAAAAAATAAATAAAACTCACTGAGCACACATTTTTCTATTTCAGATCCAGAATGAAAGTGTGGCTTGCTTAGCCCACTTCTGCCTTCTCATGAACAGCAAAATCTAGACAAAAGTCATGACTGCATTAGTGTTCTGTGGTTTCAGGAAAAGCCAGTGGCTGTACAACCACTGGATGCATCTGTTTGTTTAGTAAAATGTGCTGTAAATAAAAGTTTCTATAGTAGTTTAGTTAACAACATTTAATTTTAATTTGTTAAATTAATTTATAAAATTAACAAAGCTGAATTAACAAAATCCAAATTAAATAGACCATGTAAATAGCTGATCAGTCTTTTGGCAACCTGTTTATAGTACACAAATCATGAAATGAGAAATTTTATAGGTGTCCTAGAAGCTTATTAATAGAGAGCAGAAAGACCAAGAGCCACACAGCCAGGCCCAGCAAAAAGCAATGTGACCCATTCTGAACCATGGATGTTCAGGAGAATAACACACACATTCTCCTCCCCTTGACCCTCCAATTGTACCTTCCTTTACTTACTTTTAGTGAATGACCTTGACTCCTATTATATCAAGATGGCTAAAGCCATCCTAAGATTTCTTGTCTACCATTTAATTTCTACAGTTTGGTCCTACATTCATCCTCATTTTTTTTTTTTAAGATTTTATTTATTTGCGAGAGAGAGAATGAGAGACAGAGAGCATGAGCGGGAGGAGGGTCAGAGGGAGAAGCAGACTCCCTGCTAAGCAGGGAGCCTGACATGGGACTCGATCCCGGGACTCCGGGATCATGACCTGAGCCGAAGGCAGTCGCTTAACCAACTGAGCCACCCAGGCGCCCCCATCCTCATGTTTAAATCATAAATAGTCTTCCTGCCTCTAGCTCTCTCCATCTCTACTACTCCAATTTTCTATTTCAACCTGATCCACTTTCCTAAATCCCAGTTTCCATCATGGCATTCCTCTGCTCAAAAGCCTTCAAAGAATCCACGTGTCTCTCAGCATAGACCTCTAATATTTGACCTAATATTTGATATTAATATTAATAATATCTAATATTTGGCTATTTCCAACATAAATGTTCTCGACCTGGATCATTCCTTTGCATATTCTATACAAAGATTTTCTTCTCTTCTGTGTTACTCCAAGGCTTCTAGAAAACAGAAACTGAAGCAAAGATTATTTAAGGAGGTGCAATCCCAGGATAAGAGTAAGAGGAAAAGAGAAGTGAGGCAGGAAAAGTGACAAGCAATGTTAGCATAACAACAATGGCCTCTACTTCGCAATAAGCTTGAAGAATCTCAAGTCAGTCGCTTGGCAGGTCACCTGCTCAGCTACCCAGGATGTCTCCAGACAAGCTGGTCAGAGAAGCTATGTTTCAGTAAGTCTTAAAGAGAGAAACAGAAAGAGTACTTTTCTGCCCAAACTCTTTCCAGCTCCTGTTTACCCTTTGGCCAAAGTCAACTCTCCCACACTTCTGGACCCTGTGGGAGCTGCCTAGGAAGCCATAGGCTATGTTTAACATGATATGATATTTCATATAAGACTCAAAGTGGTGGGAGAAGCCAGAAACTCCAGGCATGGAACTGGCCAGTCTCAGATGGTAGAACCTCATGGACCACAGAATTTGTCAGGTGTTGCAGCAGTAGCTGAAGCTAAGCAGATGGGTGGAAGAAGTGAAGGTCCTAGGAACACATGAGACCAAGAAAATTTGCAGAGGTGTGTAAGTTCAATATGCTGTCTCCCCACTGGCCAAAGCCAGCCCTTCCATTAAGTCTACCCAGTGATCATTCAGCTTCTTAAATTCCTTGTTTGGGTGCTTGATACATATTGTTAGGTTGTGAAAGTCATTTAAAGGTGGTGTGTGTGTGTGTGTGTGTGTAGTCTCCTTGATTAAATTTTAAGTTCGCTAATTGCAGATACCAAGCCTGTATTTCCATGTGTCCCCATCTCAACTGGCATAGTGTGGGTGTATAAATTCTATCCCATCGGTACTTGTTTAATGAGGGAAAGATCAGAACAGCCAATAGAACAGCAGATCTGGGGGTCAGTTTAGCCTACATGAACAGCTTCTTTTCTTTTGGCTTCACTGACATGAAGTTCAATGTTTGGAAGAACCCCTAATGGACACCTAAATCATTTCCTCATTGCCCCCTGTACTTGCACATCATTTCCTGCATAGTGAAAGATTAAAATTCTATAGCTTCACTTCAAAAACTACTTAGAGTCAATTGGATCTTATTAAAAATTTAAAAAGGGAAAATGAACTCTACCCATCCAACAGGAAATTAGCTCAAAATTAGATCTTGTATTCATCACTCAAATATTTTTCTTTTTGTGAACAAATACTGAAATTCAAAAATGCAACATGCTAAAATGATTAAGACCATGGGCTGTGGAGGCAGAGTTCTTGTTTCAAACCTTATCTTTGTCACTTACTAGCTATGACTTTGGGAGAGTAACTTAACTTCTTTCTCTGCACCAGTTTCCTCATAGATAAAATGAAGATAATAATAGCACCTACCCCAACGGGTTTTTATGAACATTAAAAGAATGGACATCTGTAATGCTGAAAAAATGGTTGCCTGAGACATGGCAAGCTATATTTGTGTTTGCTTAATAAGCAAATAAGGTTATGGGGCTTGGAAAGGAAAGACAGAAACAAACAAAATTATAGACTGCTAAGAGATGGAAGGAATTTTAGGAACCAGCTATTCCATCTTTCTCTTTTCATACCTTCCTCGATAGCTCTATCAGCATTATTACTAATTCCCTCCCCTACAATACCACAGCATTTGATTTGTATATGAACCATCTCATTTGGTTGGTTGACTATGTGATTGTAAACTCGTTAAGGTGAGAGACTGTAACAGTAATGAGCACATTGCTGGTGAGGTATAAATGTGCAGTTTTTAGGAAGTAAAGGAGGAGAAAAGGTATGAGGAAGGAGGGTGAGAAAGCCCAGCTTGAAGGTAAAAGGTGACTAACTAGATCATGTCTAGCCTACACTCCAAAGAAAGCATTTATTTAGTTGATAGAAAAATATGTGGGTCCCACCCACCATGCTGTTTTTCTATTTCCTCATTCTTCTGCCACCTGAGCAGGTGTGACTTATCATTTGGGACTCATCTTGCCTGCCCTATTTGCCCTGTAACCTCTGCTCTTCATTCTCCCTCAGACACCTAACTGGGTCCTTATCACCTGTTCTACTTCCTAGGTTCAAGACTGCTCTAGAGAGAGGATACAATACTAAACCAAACACATCCCAGCTTTCATAGCACCTAACTTTTTGTTACTCCCACCCAAAGACCCAGAGGTTTCTGTTCCAAAGGAGGGGTTATACCTTGGGATCACATCCTTGCCCCATAACTACTCTCTGCAGTTCCTCTTCCTATATGCCTCTCCACTATAGCCCCTACTCAGTTAACCATTTACAGAGTCAAACACAAAATTAAAAATGTAGAATGAGGATGTTTCAATGTTCCACTTTTATAAAAAGAGATCATTCATTCATTTCAGTTTGGGTTAGCTTAATATTTGTAGCCATTGGACCATACGAGCCCCATAAAAAAAGTTCCATGACCCAAGTTGCACATAGAGGCATTTTACTTCAAGCCCCCTCCAAGTTTTTATCTGGGACTTGAACTCCATCAGATTCTGTATCTTCCCCTCATTCATAAATTTCAACATTCCATCATATGGGGGATTTGTAGAGTGGTTTGGGACAGGAAAGAATTTCTCCCTCCCACAATTTGATGTTTGCCACATCAAAGGAGGCTTACAAGAGGGTGCCTTCCAGAGGAAAGCTTTGATTCTCATGTACATCAAGGCCATGTATCCTATGTGTATATATATAGTGATACAATTATGTAAATGAAAACTAACAAACTAACAAGCTAATTTCTTTCCCATAGAACTCTGATTCTTATTTGTTTGGAGCAATAATGTACTTAACCAGTTGTGGTGATCCCATTCCTCCTTCCATATAGATACTTTCCCAGTCTCCCTCATTACAAAAGTGGTCATATGACTCTATTCTGGCCAATAGGATATAAGGGGAATTCTTCCTCAGGCTTTTGAACAAGGTTTTGCTTTCTGATAAAAGAGCCACATATTCAAAAAGAGCTTGCTGGTCACATATATTTTTCCTTGGTGCCTGGGATGATGTTTGGAGCTATAACAGTCATTCTGAAACCATGATGTGAATGTACAAATACTAAAAACTCCTTGTGAATCAGACTTGAATAGGGATAGATGGGAGCAAGTAAGAGCTCCCCAAGCTGAGCAAGCTGGAAGGAAAGCAGGAAGCATCTCTATTTTATGTCGTTAATCATAAAATTTGACCACACTAATAAGTGGTTCAAAATGGTCTTTCAGCCAATAGGAACATAAAATATCTGCAAGAGCAGATGTCTCAGGCACTCTTTGTAGGTTTTACTCTTAAAGACTTCAAAAGGAAATACACAATCAACATGAGCCAGTGAAATCTAGGCATGGTAGTAATAAAGTACAAACACTTGCCCTTAGGATCCAAAGAAAGGCTTGTGATCAATACAGCCACCAGGGCACAGCTTCAGGTAAGGGGGAATGTCTACAATTCTAAACTGTGCTATGTAGGAAATCCCCAAACTGCCTTATTGAAACAGTACAGCTTCTACAAGATAACAAGGCCCTCATCATGCTATTGATGCTCTTTATTAACTCTGAAACTACTGTTATGCTGGTGGGAAGTTGGTTTTCAAAAGTCCCACAAATGCATCGCCTTGTCAGCTGAAGTGAGGCAGAGCAATAAGAAATCTATTAAAGACGTGTTTAGGGGGCGCCTGGGTGGCTCAGTTGGTTAAGCATCTGCCTTTGGCTCAGGTCATGATCCCCAAGTCTAGCAATGGAGCTCCTGCTCAGTGGGGGTCTGCTTCTCCCTCTGCCTCTGCCCCTCCCGCTGCTCCCTCTCTCTCTCATTCACTCTCTCTCTCTCAAATAAATAAAATCTTAAAAAAAAAAAAAAAAAGAACACGTGTTTAGGCTATTTGGATCTCTTAGAACAAAGCATGCTTTTCGTCTTGACCTCTGTTTACCCCAAAATAGATTTAATCCCTTTCAGCATATGAATAGTATAATGGGGATCACAGTTTGGAAAAATACTTAAAACAGGTTTATCTCTT